>NC_086328.1:92396422-92401422 GCF_036172605.1 Pelobates fuscus
GAACGGCCCAACCGATCTAGGGGATTTTCACGTATGTTGTTCCCCTAGATCTCCGTTCCCTAATACACGTAGCACAATGTATTTTCGTTGCATATTGTGTGTGTTATATAAACTTGTAATAATGTTATAATATTCTGCTCGGTACAGTGGGAGTGACTCCCACTGTAAATGTATTATCTCCTCCGGATACGGGGAGGAGTTGTTGTACGGCATAAAAGCCAGAGTTACCGAATAAACATTATTCCTACTTTTGACCCTCAACACAGAGTCTCGTCTCGTGCTTGGAGGGGATGACTATTACTTGGATATCGTAATTATGGGGAACCTGTTATGCTGTAGCTAACTTCGTGCTTGGGGGAAAGGACACCTTCTCAGCGGCGTAAACCCCTACTACACCGGGGTGCCGCTACAATTGGTGGCAGCGGCGGGATCGTTCTTTCACCCCAGAAGGACAGCTACCGAGAGCAATCAGGATGGAGGCCTACTACGGAAGGTTGAAACGATCTACTCTAAAAGACTTGTTGGAGAGCCGTGGTCGTTCGGCTAGCAACAAAAAGAAAAGAGACATTTTGGCAGAGTTGGTCGCATTGGACTTAGCTGAACAGAATGACGGACTGGATGTCGAACCAAACCCAGAACCGGAGATCGCTTTGGTCCGAACGCCAGCAGATGAACAATTCGACCACGAGGTGAGGGTAAGGCTGGCTCACTACGGACCCAACCCCTCACCTAGGATTGTAACCCAAGTCATTGCGGCAGTCGATGCCAACCGGCGCCAGACTTCCACTGGCACCAGTCCAATTGCGGGGACTTTCCAAACTCCCGAGGAAAAGAGGAAAGTACACTTTGCCGCTTTTAAAAATTTTGTGGAAGCAGAGGGGGAGATTGACCAATACCTAGCGGACTTTGAACGTCAATGTGCCCTACATAAAGTACCCTCCGAGGAGTGGGTCAAAATTTTGTCTGGCAAATTATCCGGACGAGCCAGCGATGCTTTCCGGGCGATCCCGGACCATGAGGTGGGAAGCTACCGATTGGTAAAAGAAGCTCTATTGTCCCGATATGCGGTAACCCCCGAAGCATATCGGAGACGCTTCCGGGAATCCCGAAAGCAAACCGGTGACTCCTACACCGAATGGGCCTGCCGATTACAACGCACGGCTGGCCACTGGATGGATGGGTGCCAAGCTACCACCGCGGAGGAGGTTTTACAGTTGTTTTTGTTGGAACATTTTTTTGAAAAGGTGGACAAGGAGCTCAGAGAGTGGATTCGGGATAGGAGACCACTTACCCTACCCGAAGCCGCCCGGTTGGCCGACGAGTATGCAGACGCCCGCAAACCCGATCTCTCGGTCCAAAAGACAGCTGCCCGAGTAGAAAGCCGCCCTGTCGGCCCTACTCCAACCACCCCCACTATCCAACCTAGCTACAACACTTCCTCCCGCTTCACCCAGTCAAGTGTCCCGGACCGCCGGCGGTGCCATAGGTGTCAGCAAGTGGGTCACCTGAGGGACAAATGCCCACTTGATCCCGCTCGACAAACGTCCTGGAGAAAGCCCGCTGAAGGGAACCCCCGACCTTTTACCTCAGGGGCCCATTGCATTGAAGCCCAACCCCTGGGGGAAGAGCAATGGGAGATTTTACACGAGGCCAATCCCCTATATGCGGCTGCTGTAGACAACCGGCAGCATCACCGACAAACAGTCCGAGTGAATGGACAAGTTGTCAGTGGGTTACGAGACACTGGGGCCACCTTAACCTTGATTCAACACGACCTGGTCCCAGAAAAAGAACATACTGGCCAAACGGTGGCCGTTAGAGTGGCCGGGGGTGCAGTACATCGCCTCCCCACGGCCCGAGTGCATTTGGATTGGGGGGTGGGAGCTGGCCAAGTGAATGTGGGCCTGATGAAAGGGCTACCCGCGGAAGTACTTTTGGGAAATGACTTAGCCCCGCTGTTGTCCGCTTTTGCTCCTCAAGGCCCTGCTGGAGCCTGCCCTGTCACCACCCGGGCTCAGGCTCGTGCAATTGGAATCGGCCCGCCAGTCGCGGAGACCCAGGTAAGATCTGACCCTCCGACTGTGACCTTAGGACAGACCCCCTTAGACTGGGATACCCCTGAGACTTTTGGGAGGGAGACGCGGGAAGACGTCACTCTCCGGAAATATAGGGATAAGGCAGAGAAAGGGGAACCGGGGACAGATGGGGAAAGCTACGAGTGGGTGGGGGATAGACTGTATAGGATCCCCCAGGAGGCCGCAGCAGGTAAAAACCCCGTCCCACAGAAGCAACTAGTGCTACCGAAAAAATACAGGCGAGAGATCATGAGGATCGCTCACGATATACCCTTAGCTGGCCATTCAGGAGTACGTCGCACGGCCCATAGGATTACCCAGAATTTCTTCTGGCCAGGGTTTAACCGGGACGTGCGACAATATTGCAGAACCTGTGACACTTGCCAACGGGTGGGTAAGAGGGGAGATCGCCCGAAGGCCAAATTAATGTCGATGCCGATCATTGGGGAACCCTTCTATAGGGTCGCCGTCGACATTGTAGGCCCCCTAGCGCGACATAGCCCGTCCGGTAAGAAGTACATTCTTACCGTGGTGGACTATGGGACCCGGTACCCCGAGGCGGTGCCCCTGCCGAATATTGAAGCGGAGACGGTAGCCGATGCCTTGGTTAAGATATTCACTCGGGTGGGATTCCCTAAAGAAATCCTATCCGACCAGGGAACCCAGTTCACTGCCGTACTCACACAGCAGTTATGGAAAGTGTGCCACATTAAACCCCTGCTCAGTTCCCCGTACCACCCCCAAACTAACGGTCTCTGTGAGCGCTTTAATGGGACTCTCAAACAAATGTTGAGGACCTTTACGGACGGTTGCAGAGACTGGGAGAGATTCTTACCCCACCTGTTATTTGCCTATAGGGAGGTCCCCCAAGAATCTACGGGTTTTTCTCCCTTTGAGTTATTGTATGGGAGGAGGGTGCGAGGACCCCTCGATCTCATTCGGGACCACTGGGAAGGGGAAACCGAACAGGCAGGGACACCTATTGTGCCATATGTCCTGGAGCTCCGGGACCGCATGGAGCAACTCTCCCTATTAGTAAGGGAGAATCTCCAGGCGGACCAGGGGCGACAGAAACGATGGTACGATAGGGGTGCCCGGCAACGACTGTTCCATATAGGGCAGAAGGTATTGGTGCTAAAACCGGTGAAGGACAACAAACTGCAGGCTGCGTGGCAGGGTCCTTACAAGGTTTTAGCCCAACTCTGTGATACCACCTACCTTATTGCCAGCTGTGCAGATGAAAGGATCCAACGCTCCTTTCATGTGAACATGTTGAAAGAGTACCAAGAGCGACAGGAAGATGTTAACGCTGTTTGTGCCCCAGCTACTGATGACCCCGAAAATTTACCCCTACCTGACCTGCTGGAAAAGGAGACTCACCCCGACCCAGTTAGCCTAGTGAAGCTGGGAGAACGACTGAACCCTACGGAGCTAGAGCAGGCTAGACAGCTCCTATGGGAGAAGCAGAGTACCTTCTCCCAGGAGCCAGGATACACAACCCTGGCCATACACAAAGTAGAGACCCCAGGGCAGGCCCCCCTCCGACAACCCCCGTACCGTATTCCGGAAGCCGTCCGGGACGGAATGCTGAAGGAAATACGGGAAATGACACAGCTGGGGGTCATTGAGCCATCCGACAGTCCCTGGGCCTCTCCCGTAGTCTTAGTCCCCAAGAAAGACGGAACCACTCGGTTCTGCGTCGACTACAGGCGGCTAAATGAAAAGACTACCACTGACGCTTACCCCATGCCTCGGGTAGACGAATTATTAGATCGCATAGCCAGGGGTAACTACCTCTCTACCATAGACCTCTGCAAGGGTTATTGGCAGATCCCCCTGGCCGAGGATGCCGTCCCCAAGTCGGCCTTTGTCACCCCGTTTGGCTTATACCAATTTAAGGTCATGCCATTCGGGATGAAAAATGCCCCGGCTACGTTCCAGCGAATGGTGGATCGGCTCCTCGATGGCTTCCAGGAGTTTGCGTGTGCATACCTGGATGACATTGCGATCTACAGTGAGTCTTGGGAAGAACATTTAGTCCACGTAGGGGTAGTCCTAGATAAGATTCATGCCGCGGGCCTGACACTAAAACCCGAGAAATGCCATCTAGGAATGGCCGAGGTCCAATACCTGGGACACCGGGTGGGGTGTGGAAACCAGAGACCGGAGCCTGCCAAGGTTGAGGCAGTAGCAAACTGGCCCACACCGAATACCAAGACCCAGGTATTGGCCTTCTTAGGGACCGCCGGGTACTATAGACGCTTTGTCCCTGATTATAGCACGGTAGCCAAACCTTTGACTGACTTGACCAAAAAGAATTTACCCAGACAGGTCCTGTGGTCTCCCGCTTGCGAAGCCGCATTTCAATCTCTCAAACATGCTCTTGTTAATGCTCCTGTCTTGGCTGCCCCAGTACCTAACAAACGTTTCCTTGTACATACAGACGCTTCCATGTATGGACTGGGGGCTGTGCTGAGCCAAATCGGGGAAGATGGAAAAGAGCATCCGGTCGCATACCTCAGCCGAAAGCTGGTACCGAGGGAAGTGAGTTATGCGGCCGTAGAGAAAGAGTGCCTGGCCCTGGTATGGGCATTGAAAAAACTAACACCTTATTTGTATGGACAGGAATTCTCTTTGGTAACAGATCACAATCCATTGGTATGGCTTAACCGGGTCGCAGGAGACAACGGCCGATTGCTGAGATGGAGCTTGGCCCTGCAAACGTACAATTTCACCATCAGCTATCGACCCGGTAAGCTAAATGGCAACGCCGATGGGTTGTCTCGACAACTGGACAATTCTCCGGACAAATGAATTCCGGTCATCCCTAAGTTAATCCGAAAGGATCAATCCAGGTCTGCCGGAGTGTACCACTAGGAGGGAGCCGTGTGACAGACCCCTTTCTAGTGTAACAGATACCATCTC
>NC_086328.1:92408922-92411422 GCF_036172605.1 Pelobates fuscus
CTATTCTCCGAGTTACCTATATTCACAACATGTTGAAAACATTGCAATTCCACCATCAGGAGTATTAGCCATTCATTAAACAAACCTCACTGTCTTGGAAAAGTCTACGGATTGATTGAAAAAAAAAAAAACACTTTTGTTAAAAGACACTTGCCTAGATGGTACCTGGTCCCGACCAGACTGGCCAATATATACCCAGGCACTTCCAGGCTCTGCTGGAGATGCTCTAAAGCAGAAGGCACTATGCTCCACATCTGGTGGGCCTGCACGGCCATCAAAGAATACTGGAGCAAGATAGAAGGGATAATAAAAGGAGCGCTACGCATAGACAATAAGCTCACTCCAGAAACAGCTTTACTATGCATGTCGCTAGATGCCCACAATAAATCACAAGCCAGCCTCATTTTCCATATACTAATGGCAGCAAACCTTTCAATAGCTAGGAAGTGGAAACAAACACAAGCACCTACTAGATCGGACGTCATCCAACAAACAACACTCAATCTGACATATGAGACTGGGACATACCAAGGGATTCACCCATCGAAACATATGATACAGGCCAAGAAAGAATGGGAAGCATACATAGAAAGGGACAAAGGGCTGAACCCCTAAGGTGATAGGGACACGCGTTATCTCCACACAAAGGGAAATATAAGGAAGAAACAAAAAAAAAAAAAAAAAAAAAAAAAAAAAAAAATCAAGAGAAAAACTAGAGGTAGAAGGAGGGACAAGGAAAATACTTAGGTAGGAGTAGTAGACAAACCAAAAAATCAGGAACGAGCGTCTGTATTCAGGAGATGAAGGCGAGGTTTATCGGGTCAGCGGCCCTGGAGAAAGAGAGGCGGGCTACATACCCACTATGTAAATATGTATAGCGAAGTAAGGTACTCCTTCCCCATCTCCCCCTCTCCTAAATCTCCCCCCCGTCCCCCCTTCCTTGGAGAGCACAGGAATAATCAAATGAGAGACAATACACGCAAAAAATTATATGATAAGATACCAATAGCATGTATGAGTACTTTCCGTTTGTGACTTTTGAAATTGTATCACTGTACAAGGACTGTCGCAAGGTACGAGTCTTTTTTACCCACCCCTTCTTTCCTTCTGTATCCCAGTTTGGATTTTCGAACAAGTAAAATAAAAATTGTCAAATTGAAAAAAAAAAAAAGACACTTGCCACCTGCTAACCAATCTCACAGAGGAAGGAACACTTTCCATTTTTATTTTGGAAAATAGAACTCAAGCTTGAATGTTCCATGCATCTGATAATTACAGAGGTAACTTAGCCAGGAGTCAACGCATCACAAGTTGGAATGTTGGAATCAATCCACTGGGATACATTCTGTTGAATTTCAATTATCTCCTAGATACATATATTCACAACATGCTGAAGATATTGCAATTCAGCTTTTGGAATGCCCATATGCGCCACTTATTAAACAAACCTCACTGTCCTGAAAATATCTATGGATCGACCAGGAACACTTTCCATTTTTATTTTGGAAAATAGAACTCAAGCTTGAATGTTCCATGCATCTGATAATTACAGAGGTAACTTAGCCAGGAGTCAACGCATCACAAGTTGGAATGTTGGAATCAATCCACTGGGATACATTCTGTTGAATTTCAATTATCTCCTAGATACATATATTCACAACATGCTGAAGATATTGCAATTCAGCTTTTGGAATGCCCATATGCGCCACTTATTAAACAAACCTCACTGTCCTGAAAATATCTATGGATCGACCAGGAACACTTTCCATTTTTATTTTGGAAAATAGAACTCAAGCTTGAATGTTCCATGCATCTGATAATTACAGAGGTAACTTAGCCAGGAGTCAACGCATCACAAGTTGGAATGTTGGAATCAATCCACTGGGATACATTCTGTTGAATTTCAATTATCTCCTAGATACATATATTCACAACATGCTGAAGATATTGCAATTCAGCCTTTGGAATGCCCATATGCGCCACTTATTAAACAAACCTCACTGTCCTGAAAATATCTATGGATTGACCTGTCCGGCACGGTGGTCTCAAGGCTACGTTCGGGTTGTACGCCTCTGTGGCGGCCAGTGTTTGGTTTCTGCTATCGGCGGTCATTTTTATTTGAAACGCTAAGTTTTGAACTGTGCGCATCAAGAGATGCCAGCTACCTCCTTGCTTATCTTTGCCTTTCATCAAGTGGATTTTGAAGAGGAAAACCGACTTTTCGTGCTCATTGCCTCTCAATTACTAATCTCATACAAAAAAGACGCATTCATGTGTTTTCTTTCAAGACGTGCAAGAGAAAAATGCAGATCTTCTAAATTCTACACTATGGACTAAAAAGACATAGCTATTGGGCTGCCTTCCTTGTTAGTAGAGCTGAGGGACTAAAGTAGGATATGACAGAAGTTCCATTTGTCGCTCTCCAAGCTGTCTGCGATAGCCGGCGCTCACTTGCCGGTCAAGCACAAGCCAGTCAGGATGGCCGAGCGGTCTAAGGCGC
>NC_086328.1:92421422-92441422 GCF_036172605.1 Pelobates fuscus
ATCTTCTAAATTCTACACTATGGACTAAAAAGACATAGCTATTGGGCTGCCTTCCTTGTTAGTAGAGCTGAGGGACTAAAGTAGGATATGACAGAAGTTCCATTTGTCGCTCTCCAAGCTGTCTGCGATAGCCGGCGCTCACTTGTCGGTCAAGCACAAGCCAGTCAGGATGGCCGAGCGGTTTAAGGCGCTGCGTTCAGGTCGCAGTCTCCTCTGGAGGCGTGGGTTCGAATCCCACTTCTGACATTACTGATTTATTTCTTGCTCAAAGCAACCGCGATCTATCGTTAGCTTGCTTGGTATCGCCAGCTACATTACAACTAATTGGATGACGATATATTGCTGCTGCTCTAGGTGTGTTCTCCAATTGTTTCTTTTCTCAGCAACATATTTCAGAGAAGCAAACTGGCTATGTCCTTCAAGAGAAATATTTTTTCTTCCTACCAGATTAATTAACCCTGGTTTTCCTTGCAAGTTGGATGACGACGTTCCACATGTGGAGTTTTGACACCCCCCCCCAAAGAAGGTTGAATCAGGGCTCCATAGCTCAGGGGTTAGAGCACTGGTCTTGTAAACCAGGGGTCGTGAGTTCAAATCTCAATTGGGCCTCTTAGACTCCCACATCACACTCTTTCCAAGTCAATCACATTTTCTTTTAGCTTTCTACTTTTCCGTGGAAAACTGTGGATGTGCACAATGAAATACAGGCATCTATTTATTAACCAGTGAAAAGTGCTTTGTTCCATACATAACTACTCAATTTCTACCACAATTCTATTTTAATCTATTCTCCAAGTTACCTATATTCACAACATGTTGAAAACATTGCAATTCCACCATCAGGAGTATTAGCCATTCATTAAACAAACCTCACTGTCTTGGAAAAGTCTACGGATTGATTGAAAAAAAAAACACTTTTGTTAAAAGACACTTGCCACCTGCTAACCAATCTCACAGAGGAAGGAACACTTTCCATTTTTATTTTGGAAAATAGAACTCAAGCTTGAATGTTCCATGCATCTGATAATTACAGAGGTAATTCAGCCAGGAGTCAACGCATCACAAGTTGGAATGTTGGAATCAATCCACTGGGATACATTTTGTTGAATTTCAATTATCTCCTAGATACATATATTCACAACATGCTGAAGATATTGCAATTCAGCCTTTGGAATGCCCATATGCGCCACTTATTAAACAAACCTCACTGTCCTGAAAATATCTATGGATCGACCAGGAACACTTTCCATTTTTATTTTGGAAAATAGAACTCAAGCTTGAATGTTCCATGCATCTGATAATTACTGAGGTAACTTAGCCAGGAGTCAACGCATCACAAGTTGGAATGTTGGAATCAATCCACTGGGATACATTCTGTTGAATTTCAATTATCTCCTAGATACATATATTCACAACATGCTGAAGATATTGCAATTCAGCTTTTGGAATGCCCATATGCGCCACTTATTAAACAAACCTCACTGTCCTGAAAATATCTATGGATTGACCTGTCCGGCACGGTGGTCTCAAGGCTACGTTCGGGTTGTACGCCTCTGTGGCAGCCAGTGTTTGGTTTCTGCTATCGGCGGTCATTTTTATTTGAAACGCTAAGTTTTGAACTGTGCGCATCAAGAGATGCCAGCTACCTCCTTGCTTATCTTTGTCTTTCATCAAGTGGATTTTGAAGAGGAAAACCGACTTTTCATGCTCATTGCCTCTCAATTACTAATCTCATACAAAAAAGACGCATTCATGTGTTTTCTTTCAAGACGTGCAAGAGAAAAATGCAGATCTTCTAAATTCTACACTTTGGACTAAAAAGACATAGCTATTGGGCTGTCTTCCTTGTTAGTAGAGCTGAGGGACTAAAGTAGGATATGACAGAAGTTCCATTTGTCGCTCTCCAAGCTGTCTGCGATAGCCGGCGCTCACTTGCCGGTCAAGCACAAGCCAGTCAGGATGGCCGAGCGGTCTAAGGCGCTGCGTTCAGGTCGCAGTCTCCTCTGGAGGCGTGGGTTCGAATCCCACTTCTGACATTACTGCTTTATTTCTTGCTCAAAGCAACCGCGATCTATCGTTAGCTTGCTTGGTATCGCCAGCTACATTACAACTAATTGGATGACGATATATTGCTGCTGCTCTAGGTGTGTTCTCCAATTGTTTCTTTTCTCAGCAACATATTTCAGAGAAGCAAACTGGCTATGTCCTTCAAGAGAAATATTTTTTCTTCCTACCAGATTAATTAACCTTGGTTTTCCTTGCAAGTTGGATGACGACGTTCCACATGTGGAGTTTTGACACCCCCCCCAAAGAAGGTTGAATCAGGGCTCCATAGCTCAGGGGTTAGAGCACTGGTCTTGTAAACCAGGGGTCGTGAGTTCAAATCTCACTGGGGCTTCTTAGACTCCCACATCACACTCTTTCCAAGTCAATCACATTTTCTTTTAGCTTTCTACTTTTCCGTGGAAAACTGTGGATGTGCACAATGAAATACAGGCATCTATTTATTAACCAGTGAAAAGTGCTTTGTTCCATACATAACTACTCAATTTCTACCACAATTCTATTTTAATCTATTCTCCAAGTTACCTATATTCACAACATGTTGAAAACATTGCAATTCCACCATCAAGAGTATTAGCCTTTCATTAAACAAACCTCACTGTCTTGGAAAAGTCTACGGATTGATTGAAAAAAAAAAACACTTTTGTTAAAAGACACTTGCCACCTGCTAACCAATCTCACAGAGGAAGGAACACTTTCCATTTTTATTTTGGAAAATAGAACTCAAGCTTGAATGTTCCATGCATCTGATAATTACAGAGGTAACTTAGCCAGGAGTCAACGCATCACAAGTTGGAATGTTGGAATCAATCCACTGGGATACATTCTGTTGAATTTCAATTATCTCCTAGATACATATATTCACAACATGCTGAAGATATTGCAATTCAGCCTTTGGAATGCCCATATGCGCCACTTATTAAACAAACCTCACTGTCCTGAAAATATCTATGGATCGACCAGGAACACTTTCCATTTTTATTTTGGAAAATAGAACTCAAGCTTGAATGTTCCATGCATCTGATAATTACTGAGGTAACTTAGCCAGGAGTCAACGCATCACAAGTTGGAATGTTGGAATCAATCCACTGGGATACATTCTGTTGAACTTCAATTATCTCCTAGATACATATATTCACAACATGCTGAAGATATTGCAATTCAGCTTTTGGAATGCCCATATGCGCCACTTATTAAACAAACCTCACTGTCCTGAAAATATCTATGGATTGACCTGTCCGGCACGGTGGTCTCAAGGCTACGTTCGGGTTGTACGCCTCTGTGGCGGCCAGTGTTTGGTTTCTGCTATCGGCGGTCATTTTTATTTGAAACGCTAAGTTTTGAACTGTGCGCATCAAGAGATGCCAGCTACCTCCTTGCTTATCTTTGTCTTTCATCAAGTGGATTTTGAAGAGGAAAACCAACTTTTCATGCTCATTGCCTCTCAATTACTAATCTCATACAAAAAAGACGCATTCATGTGTTTTCTTTCAAGACGTGCAAGAGAAAAATGCAGATCTTCTAAATTCTACACTTTGGACTAAAAAGACATAGCTATTGGGCTGTCTTCCTTGTTAGTAGAGCTGAGGGACTAAAGTAGGATATGACAGAAGTTCCATTTGTCGCTCTCCAAGCTGTCTGCGATAGCCGGCGCTCACTTGCCGGTCAAGCACAAGCCAGTCAGGATGGCCGAGCGGTCTAAGGCGCTGCGTTCAGGTCGCAGTCTCCTCTGGAGGCGTGGGTTCGAATCCCACTTCTGACATTACTGCTTTATTTCTTGCTCAAAGCAACCGCGATCTATCGTTAGCTTGCTTGGTATCGCCAGCTACATTACAACTAATTGGATGACGATATATTGCTGCTGCTCTAGGTGTGTTCTCCAATTGTTTCTTTTCTCAGCAACATATTTCAGAGAAGCAAACTGGCTATGTCCTTCAAGAGAAATATTTTTTCTTCCTACCAGATTAATTAACCTTGGTTTTCCTTGCAAGTTGGATGACGACGTTCCACATGTGGAGTTTTGACACCCCCCCCAAAGAAGGTTGAATCAGGGCTCCATAGCTCAGGGGTTAGAGCACTGGTCTTGTAAACCAGGGGTCGTGAGTTCAAATCTCACTGGGGCTTCTTAGACTCCCACATCACACTCTTTCCAAGTCAATCACATTTTCTTTTAGCTTTCTACTTTTCCGTGGAAAACTGTGGATGTGCACAATGAAATACAGGCATCTATTTATTAACCAGTGAAAAGTGCTTTGTTCCATACATAACTACTCAATTTCTACCACAATTCTATTTTAATCTATTCTCCAAGTTACCTATATTCACAACATGTTGAAAACATTGCAATTCCACCATCAAGAGTATTAGCCTTTCATTAAACAAACCTCACTGTCTTGGAAAAGTCTATGGATTGATTGAAAAAAAAAAACACTTTTGTTAAAAGACACTTGCCACCTGCTAACCAATCTCACAGAGGAAGGAACACTTTCCATTTTTATTTTGGAAAATAGAACTCAAGCTTGAATGTTCCATGCATCTGATAATTACAGAGGTAACTTAGCCAGGAGTCAACGCATCACAAGTTGGAATGTTGGAATCAATCCACTGGGATACATTCTGTTGAATTTCAATTATCTCCTAGATACATATATTCACAACATGCTGAAGATATTGCAATTCAGCCTTTGGAATGCCCATATGCGCCACTTATTAAAAAAACCTCACTGTCCTGAAAATATCTATGGATCGACCAGGAACACTTTCCATTTTTATTTTGGAAAATAGAACTCAAGCTTGAATGTTCCATGCATCTGATAATTACTGAGGTAACTTAGCCAGGAGTCAACGCATCACAAGTTGGAATGTTGGAATCAATCCACTGGGATACATTCTGTTGAACTTCAATTATCTCCTAGATACATATATTCACAACATGCTGAAGATATTGCAATTCAGCTTTTGGAATGCCCATATGCGCCACTTATTAAACAAACCTCACTGTCCTGAAAATATCTATGGATTGACCTGTCCGGCACGGTGGTCTCAAGGCTACGTTCGGGTTGTACGCCTCTGTGGCGGCCAGTGTTTGGTTTCTGCTATCGGCGGTCATTTTTATTTGAAACGCTAAGTTTTGAACTGTGCGCATCAAGAGATGCCAGCTACCTCCTTGCTTATCTTTGTCTTTCATCAAGTGGATTTTGAAGAGGAAAACCGACTTTTCATGCTCATTGCCTCTCAATTACTAATCTCATACAAAAAAGACGCATTCATGTGTTTTCTTTCAAGACGTGCAAGAGAAAAATGCAGATCTTCTAAATTCTACACTTTGGACTAAAAAGACATAGCTATTGGGCTGTCTTCCTTGTTAGTAGAGCTGAGGGACTAAAGTAGGATATGACAGAAGTTCCATTTGTCGCTCTCCAAGCTGTCTGCGATAGCCGGCGCTCACTTGCCGGTCAAGCACAAGCCAGTCAGGATGGCCGAGCGGTCTAAGGCGCTGCGTTCAGGTCGCAGTCTCCTCTGGAGGCGTGGGTTCGAATCCCACTTCTGACATTACTGCTTTATTTCTTGCTCAAAGCAACCGCGATCTATCGTTAGCTTGCTTGGTATCGCCAGCTACATTACAACTAATTGGATGACGATATATTGCTGCTGCTCTAGGTGTGTTCTCCAATTGTTTCTTTTCTCAGCAACATATTTCAGAGAAGCAAACTGGCTATGTCCTTCAAGAGAAATATTTTTTCTTCCTACCAGATTAATTAACCTTGGTTTTCCTTGCAAGTTGGATGACGACGTTCCACATGTGGAGTTTTGACACCCCCCCCAAAGAAGGTTGAATCAGGGCTCCATAGCTCAGGGGTTAGAGCACTGGTCTTGTAAACCAGGGGTCGTGAGTTCAAATCTCACTGGGGCTTCTTAGACTCCCACATCACACTCTTTCCAAGTCAATCACATTTTCTTTTAGCTTTCTACTTTTCCGTGGAAAACTGTGGATGTGCACAATGAAATACAGGCATCTATTTATTAACCAGTGAAAAGTGCTTTGTTCCATACATAACTACTCAATTTCTACCACAATTCTATTTTAATCTATTCTCCAAGTTACCTATATTCACAACATGTTGAAAACATTGCAATTCCACCATCAAGAGTATTAGCCTTTCATTAAACAAACCTCACTGTCTTGGAAAAGTCTACGGATTGATTGAAAAAAAAAAACACTTTTGTTAAAAGACACTTGCCACCTGCTAACCAATCTCACAGAGGAAGGAACACTTTCCATTTTTATTTTGGAAAATAGAACTCAAGCTTGAATGTTCCATGCATCTGATAATTACAGAGGTAACTTAGCCAGGAGTCAACGCATCACAAGTTGGAATGTTGGAATCAATCCACTGGGATACATTCTGTTGAATTTCAATTATCTCCTAGATACATATATTCACAACATGCTGAAGATATTGCAATTCAGCCTTTGGAATGCCCATATGCGCCACTTATTAAACAAACCTCACTGTCCTGAAAATATCTATGGATCGACCAGGAACACTTTCCATTTTTATTTTGGAAAATAGAACTCAAGCTTGAATGTTCCATGCATCTGATAATTACTGAGGTAACTTAGCCAGGAGTCAACGCATCACAAGTTGGAATGTTGGAATCAATCCACTGGGATACATTCTGTTGAACTTCAATTATCTCCTAGATACATATATTCACAACATGCTGAAGATATTGCAATTCAGCTTTTGGAATGCCCATATGCGCCACTTATTAAACAAACCTCACTGTCCTGAAAATATCTATGGATTGACCTGTCCGGCACGGTGGTCTCAAGGCTACGTTCGGGTTGTACGCCTCTGTGGCGGCCAGTGTTTGGTTTCTGCTATCGGCGGTCATTTTTATTTGAAACGCTAAGTTTTGAACTGTGCGCATCAAGAGATGCCAGCTACCTCCTTGCTTATCTTTGTCTTTCATCAAGTGGATTTTGAAGAGGAAAACCGACTTTTCATGCTCATTGCCTCTCAATTACTAATCTCATACAAAAAAGACGCATTCATGTGTTTTCTTTCAAGACGTGCAAGAGAAAAATGCAGATCTTCTAAATTCTACACTTTGGACTAAAAAGACATAGCTATTGGGCTGTCTTCCTTGTTAGTAGAGCTGAGGGACTAAAGTAGGATATGACAGAAGTTCCATTTGTCGCTCTCCAAGCTGTCTGCGATAGCCGGCGCTCACTTGCCGGTCAAGCACAAGCCAGTCAGGATGGCCGAGCGGTCTAAGGCGCTGCGTTCAGGTCGCAGTCTCCTCTGGAGGCGTGGGTTCGAATCCCACTTCTGACATTACTGCTTTATTTCTTGCTCAAAGCAACCGCGATCTATCGTTAGCTTGCTTGGTATCGCCAGCTACATTACAACTAATTGGATGACGATATATTGCTGCTGCTCTAGGTGTGTTCTCCAATTGTTTCTTTTCTCAGCAACATATTTCAGAGAAGCAAACTGGCTATGTCCTTCAAGAGAAATATTTTTTCTTCCTACCAGATTAATTAACCTTGGTTTTCCTTGCAAGTTGGATGACGACGTTCCACATGTGGAGTTTTGACACCCCCCCCAAAGAAGGTTGAATCAGGGCTCCATAGCTCAGGGGTTAGAGCACTGGTCTTGTAAACCAGGGGTCGTGAGTTCAAATCTCACTGGGGCTTCTTAGACTCCCACATCACACTCTTTCCAAGTCAATCACATTTTCTTTTAGCTTTCTACTTTTCCGTGGAAAACTGTGGATGTGCACAATGAAATACAGGCATCTATTTATTAACCAGTGAAAAGTGCTTTGTTCCATACATAACTACTCAATTTCTACCACAATTCTATTTTAATCTATTCTCCAAGTTACCTATATTCACAACATGTTGAAAACATTGCAATTCCACCATCAAGAGTATTAGCCTTTCATTAAACAAACCTCACTGTCTTGGAAAAGTCTATGGATTGATTGAAAAAAAAAAACACTTTTGTTAAAAGACACTTGCCACCTGCTAACCAATCTCACAGAGGAAGGAACACTTTCCATTTTTATTTTGGAAAATAGAACTCAAGCTTGAATGTTCCATGCATCTGATAATTACAGAGGTAACTTAGCCAGGAGTCAACGCATCACAAGTTGGAATGTTGGAATCAATCCACTGGGATACATTCTGTTGAATTTCAATTATCTCCTAGATACATATATTCACAACATGCTGAAGATATTGCAATTCAGCCTTTGGAATGCCCATATGCGCCACTTATTAAACAAACCTCACTGTCCTGAAAATATCTATGGATCGACCAGGAACACTTTCCATTTTTATTTTGGAAAATAGAACTCAAGCTTGAATGTTCCATGCATCTGATAATTACTGAGGTAACTTAGCCAGGAGTCAACGCATCACAAGTTGGAATGTTGGAATCAATCCACTGGGATACATTCTGTTGAACTTCAATTATCTCCTAGATACATATATTCACAACATGCTGAAGATATTGCAATTCAGCTTTTGGAATGCCCATATGCGCCACTTATTAAACAAACCTCACTGTCCTGAAAATATCTATGGATTGACCTGTCCGGCACGGTGGTCTCAAGGCTACGTTCGGGTTGTACGCCTCTGTGGCGGCCAGTGTTTGGTTTCTGCTATCGGCGGTCATTTTTATTTGAAACGCTAAGTTTTGAACTGTGCGCATCAAGAGATGCCAGCTACCTCCTTGCTTATCTTTGTCTTTCATCAAGTGGATTTTGAAGAGGAAAACCGACTTTTCGTGCTCATTGCCTCTCAATTACTAATCTCATACAAAAAAGACGCATTCATGTGTTTTCTTTCAAGACGTGCAAGAGAAAAATGCAGATCTTCTAAATTCTACACTTTGGACTAAAAAGACATAGCTATTGGGCTGCCTTCCTTGTTAGTAGAGCTGAGGGACTAAAGTAGGATATGACAGAAGTTCCATTTGTCGCTCTCCAAGCTGTCTGCGATAGCCGGCGCTCACTTGCCGGTCAAGCACAAGCCAGTCAGGATGGCCGAGCGGTCTAAGGCGCTGCGTTCAGGTCGCAGTCTCCTCTGGAGGCGTGGGTTCGAATCCCACTTCTGATATTACTGCTTTATTTCTTGCTCAAAGCAACCGCGATCTATCGTTAGCTTGCTTGGTATCGCCAGCTACATTACAACTAATTGGATGACGATATATTGCTGCTACTCTAGGTGTGTTCTCCAATTGTTTCTTTTCTCAGCAACATATTTCAGAGAAGCAAACTGGCTATGTCCTTCAAGAGAAATATTTTTTCTTCCTACCAGATTAATTAACCTTGGTTTTCCTTGCAAATTGGATGACGACGTTCCACATGTGGAGTTTTGACACCCCCCCCAAAGAAGGTTGAATCAGGGCTCCATAGCTCAGGGGTTAGAGCACTGGTCTTGTAAACCAGGGGTCGTGAGTTCAAATCTCACTGGGGCTTCTTAGACTCCCACATCACACTCTTTCTAAGTCAATCACATTTTCTTTTAGCTTTCTACTTTTCCGTGGAAAACTGTGGATGTGCACAATGAAATACAGGCATCTATTTATTAACCAGTGGAAAGTGCTTTGTTCCATACATAACTACTCAATTTCTACCACAATTCTATTTTAATCTATTCTCCGAGTTACCTATATTCACAACATGTTGAAAACATTGCAATTCCACCATCAGGAGTATTAGCCATTCATTAAACAATTGATTGATTGAAAAAAAAAAAAACTTTTGTTAAAAGACACTTGCCACCTGCTAACCAATCTCACAGAGGAAGGAACACTTTCCATTTTTATTTTGGAAAATAGAACTCAAGCTTGAATGTTCCATGCATCTGATAATTACAGAGGTAACTTAGCCAGGAGTCAACGCATCACAAGTTGGAATGTTGGAATCAATCCACTGGGATACATTCTGTTGAATTTCAATTATCTCCTAGATACATATATTCACAACATGCTGAAGATATTGCAATTCAGCTTTTGGAATGCCCATATGCGCCACTTATTAAACAAACCTCACTGTCCTGAAAATATCTATGGATCGACCAGGAACACTTTCAATTTTTATTTTGGAAAATAGAACTCAAGCTTGAATGTTCCATGCATCTGATAATTACAGAGGTAACTTAGCCAGGAGTCAACGCATCACAAGTTGGAATGTTGGAATCAATCCACTGGGATACATTCTGTTGAATTTCAATTATCTCCTAGATACATATATTCACAACATGCTGAAGATATTGCAATTCAGCTTTTGGAATGCCCATATGCGCCACTTATTAAACAAACCTCACTGTCCTGAAAATATCTATGGATTGACCTGTCCGGCACGGTGGTCTCAAGGCTACGTTCGGGTTGTACGCCTCTGTGGCGGCCAGTGTTTGGTTTCTGCTATCGGCGGTCATTTTTATTTGAAACGCTAAGTTTTGAACTGTGCGCATCAAGAGATGCCAGCTACCTCCTTGCTTATCTTTGTCTTTCATCAAGTGGATTTTGAAGAGGAAAACCGACTTTTCGTGCTCATTGCCTCTCAATTACTAATCTCATACAAAAAAGACGCATTCATGTGTTTTCTTTCAAGACGTGCAAGAGAAAAATGCAGATCTTCTAAATTCTACACTATGGACTAAAACTACATAGCTATTGGGCTGCCTTCCTTGTTAGTAGAGCTGAGGGACTAAAGTAGGATATGACAGAAGTTCCATTTGTCGCTCTGCAAGCTGTCTGCGATAGCCGGCGCTCACTTGCCGGTCAAGCACAAGCCAGTCAGGATGGCCGAGCGGTCTAAGGCGCTGCGTTCAGGTCGCAGTCTCCTCTGGAGGCGTGGGTTCGAATCCTACTTCTGACATTACTGATTTATTTCTTGCTCAAAGCAACCGCGATCTATCGTTAGCTTGCTTGGTATCGCCAGCTACATTACAACTAATTGGATGACGATATATTGCTGCTGCTCTAGGTGTGTTCTCCAATTGTTTCTTTTCTCAGCAACATATTTCAGAGAAGCAAACTGGCTATGTCCTTCAAGAGAAATATTTTTTCTTCCTACCAGATTAATTAACCTTGGTTTTCCTTGCAAGTTGGATGACGACGTTCCACATGTGGAGTTTTGACACCCCCCCAAAGAAGGTTGAATCAGGGCTCCATAGCTCAGGGGTTAGAGCACTGGTCTTGTAAACCAGGGGTCGTGAGTTCAAATCTCACTGGGGCCTCTTAGACTCCCACATCACACTCTTTCCAAGTCAATCACATTTTCTTTTAGCTTTCTACTTTTCCGTGGAAAACTGTGGATGTGCACAATGAAATACAGGCATCTATTTATTAACCAGTGAAAAGTGCTTTGTTCCATACATAACTACTCAATTTCTACCACAATTCTATTTTAATCTATTCTCCAAGTTACCTATATTCACAACATGTTGAAAACATTGCAATTCCACCATCAGGAGTATTAGCCATTCATTAAACAAACCTCACTGTCTTGGAAAAGTCTACGGATTGATTGAAAAAAAAAACACTTTTGTTAAAAGACACTTGCCACCTGCTAACCAATCTCACAGAGGAAGGAACACTTTCCATTTTTATTTTGGAAAATAGAACTCAAGCTTGAATGTTCCATGCATCTGATAATTACAGAGGTAACTTAGCCAGGAGTCAACGCATCACAAGTTGGAATGTTGGAATCAATCCACTGGGATACATTCTGTTGAATTTCAATTATCTCCTAGATACATATATTCACAACATGCTGAAGATATTGCAATTCAGCCTTTGGAATGCCCATATGCGCCACTTATTAAACAAACCTCACTGTCCTGAAAATATCTATGGATTGACCTGTCCGGCACGGTGGTCTCAAGGCTACGTTCGGGTTGTACGCCTCTGTGGCGGCCAGTGTTTGGTTTCTGCTATCGGCGGTCATTTTTATTTGAAACGCTAAGTTTTGAACTGTGCGCATCAAGAGATGCCAGCTACCTCCTTGCTTATCTTTGTCTTTCATCAAGTGGATTTTGAAGAGGAAAACCGACTTTTCGTGCTCATTGCCTCTCAATTACTAATCTCATACAAAAAAGACGCATTCATGTGTTTTCTTTCAAGACGTGCAAGAGAAAAATGCAGATCTTCTAAATTCTACACTATGGACTAAAACTACATAGCTATTGGGCTGCCTTCCTTGTTAGTAGAGCTGAGGGACTAAAGTAGGATATGACAGAAGTTCCATTTGTCGCTCTGCAAGCTGTCTGCGATAGCCGGCGCTCACTTGCCGGTCAAGCACAAGCCAGTCAGGATGGCCGAGCGGTCTAAGGCGCTGCGTTCAGGTCGCAGTCTCCTCTGGAGGCGTGGGTTCGAATCCTACTTCTGACATTACTGATTTATTTCTTGCTCAAAGCAACCGCGATCTATCGTTAGCTTGCTTGGTATCGCCAGCTACATTACAACTAATTGGATGACGATATATTGCTGCTGCTCTAGGTGTGTTCTCCAATTGTTTCTTTTCTCAGCAACATATTTCAGAGAAGCAAACTGGCTATGTCCTTCAAGAGAAATATTTTTTCTTCCTACCAGATTAATTAACCTTGGTTTTCCTTGCAAGTTGGATGACGACGTTCCACATGTGGAGTTTTGACACCCCCCCCAAAGAAGGTTGAATCAGGGCTCCATAGCTCAGGGGTTAGAGCACTGGTCTTGTAAACCAGGGGTCATGAGTTCAAATCTCACTGGGGCCTCTTAGACTCCCACATCACACTCTTTCCAAGTCAATCACATTTTCTTTTAGCTTTCTACTTTTCCGTGGAAAACTGTGGATGTGCACAATGAAATACAGGCATCTATTTATTAACCAGTGAAAAGTGCTTTGTTCCATACATAACTACTCAATTTCTACCACAATTCTATTTTAATCTATTCTCCAAGTTACCTATATTCACAACATGTTGAAAACATTGCAATTCCACCATCAGGAGTATTAGCCATTCATTAAACAAACCTCACTGTCTTGGAAAAGTCTACGGATTGATTGAAAAAAAAAACACTTTTGTTAAAAGACACTTGCCACCTGCTAACCAATCTCACAGAGGAAGGAACACTTTCCATTTTTATTTTGGAAAATAGAACTCAAGCTTGAATGTTCCATGCATCTGATAATTACAGAGGTAACTTAGCCAGGAGTCAACGCATCACAAGTTGGAATGTTGGAATCAATCCACTGGGATACATTCTGTTGAATTTCAATTATCTCCTAGATACATATATTCACAACATGCTGAAGATATTGCAATTCAGCGTTTGGAATGCCCATATGCGCCACTTATTAAACAAACCTCACTGTCCTGAAAATATCTATGGATTGACCTGTCCGGCACGGTGGTCTCAAGGCTACGTTCGGGTTGTACGCCTCTGTGGCGGCCAGTGTTTGGTTTCTGCTATCGGCGGTCATTTTTATTTGAAACGCTAAGTTTTGAACTGTGCGCATCAAGAGATGCCAGCTACCTCCTTGCTTATCTTTGTCTTTCATCAAGTGGATTTTGAAGAGGAAAACCGACTTTTCGTGCTCATTGCCTCTCAATTACTAATCTCATACAAAAAAGACGCATTCATGTGTTTTCTTTCAAGACGTGCAAGAGAAAAATGCAGATCTTCTAAATTCTACACTATGGACTAAAACTACATAGCTATTGGGCTGCCTTCCTTGTTAGTAGAGCTGAGGGACTAAAGTAGGATATGACAGAAGTTCCATTTGTCGCTCTCCAAGCTGTCTGCGATAGCCGGCGCTCACTTGCCGGTCAAGCACAAGCCAGTCAGGATGGCCGAGCGGTCTAAGGCGCTGCGTTCAGGTCGCAGTCTCCTCTGGAGGCGTGGGTTCGAATCCCACTTCTGACATTACTGATTTATTTCTTGCTCAAAGCAACCACGATCTATCGTTAGCTTGCTTGGTATCGCCAGCTACATTACAACTAATTGGATGACGATATATTGCTGCTGCTCTAGGTGTGTTCTCCAATTGTTTCTTTTCTCAGCAACATATTTCAGAGAAGCAAACTGGCTATGTCCTTCAAGAGAAATATTTTTTCTTCCTACCAGATTAATTAACCTTGGTTTTCCTTGCAAGTTGGATGACGACGTTCCAAATGTGGAGTTTTGACCCCCCCCCAAAGAAGGTTGAATCAGCGCTCCATAGCTCAGGGGTTAGAGCACTGGTCTTGTAAACCAGGGGTCGTGAGTTCAAATCTCAATGGGGCCTCTTAGACTCCCACATCACACTCTTTCCAAGTCAATCACATTTTCTTTTAGCTTTCTACTTTTCCGTGGAAAACTGTGGATGTGCACAATGAAATACAGGCATCTATTTATTAACCAGTGAAAAGTGCTTTGTTCCATACATAACTACTCAATTTCTACCACAATTCTATTTTAATCTATTCTCCAAGTTACCTATATTCACAACATGTTGAAAACATTGCAATTCCACCATCAAGAGTATTAGCCATTCATTAAACAAACCTCACTGTCTTGGAAAAGTCTACGGATTGATTGAAAAAAAAACACACTTTTGTTAAAAGACACTTGCCACCTGCTAACCAATCTCACAGAGGAAGGAACACTTTCCATTTTTATTTTGGAAAATAGAACTCAAGCTTGAATGTTCCATGCATCTGATAATTACAGAGGTAACTTAGCCAGGAGTCAACGCATCACAAGTTGGAATGTTGGAATCAATCCACTGGGATACATTCTGTTGAATTTCAATTATCTCCTAGATACATATATTCACAACATGCTGAAGATATTGCAATTCAGCCTTTGGAATGCCCATATGCGCCACTTATTAAACAAACCTCACTGTCCTGAAAATATCTATGGATTGACCTGTCCGGCATGGTGGTTTTAAGGCTACGTTCGGGTTGTACGCCTCTGTGGCGGCCAGTGTTTGGTTTCTGCTATCGGCGGTCATTTTTATTTGAAACGCTAAGTTTTGAACTGTGCGCATCAAGAGATGCCAGCTACCTCCTTGCTTATCTTTGTCTTTCATCAAGTGGATTTTGAAGAGGAAAACCGACTTTTCGTGCTCATTGCCTCTCAATTACTAATCTCATACAAAAAAGACGCATTCATGTGTTTTCTTTCAAGACGTGCAAGAGAAAAATGCAGATCTTCTAAATTCTACACTATGGACTAAAACTACATAGCTATTGGGCTGCCTTCCTTGTTAGTAGAGCTGAGGGACTAAAGTAGGATATGACAGAAGTTCCATTTGTCGCTCTCCAAGCTGTCTGCGATAGTCGGCGCTCACTTGCCGGTCAAGCACAAGCCAGTCAGGATGGCCGAGTGGTCTAAGGCGCTGCGTTCAGGTCGCAGTCTCCTCTGGAGGCGTGGGTTCGAATCCCACTTCTGACATTACTGCTTTATTTCTTGCTCAAAGCAACCGCGATCTATCGTTAGCTTGCTTGGTGTCGCCAGCTACATTACAACTAATTGGATGACGATATATTGCTGCTGCTCTAGGTGTGTTCTCCAATTGTTTCTTTTCTCAGCAACATATTTCAGAGAAGCAAACTGGCTATGTCCTTCAAGAGAAATATTTTTTCTTCCTACCAGATTAATTAACCTTGGTTTTCCTTGCAAGTTGGATGACGACGTTCCACATGTGGAGTTTTGACACCCCCCCCAAAGAAGGTTGAATCAGGGCTCCATAGCTCAGGGGTTAGAGCACTGGTCTTGTAAACCAGGGGTCGTGAGTTCAAATCTCACTGGGGCTTCTTAGACTCCCACATCACACTCTTTCTAAGTCAATCACATTTTCTTTTAGCTTTCTACTTTTCCGTGGAAAACTGTGGATGTGCACAATGAAATACAGGCATCTATTTATTAACCAGTGGAAAGTGCTTTGTTCCATACATAACTACTCAATTTCTACCACAATTCTATTTTAATCTATTCTCCGAGTTACCTATATTCACAACATGTTGAAAACATTGCAATTCCACCATCAGGAGTATTAGCCATTCATTAAACAATTGATTGATTGAAAAAAAAAAAAACTTTTGTTAAAAGACACTTGCCACCTGCTAACCAATCTCACAGAGGAAGGAACACTTTCCATTTTTATTTTGGAAAATAGAACTCAAGCTTGAATGTTCCATGCATCTGATAATTACAGAGGTAACTTAGCCAGGAGTCAACGCATCACAAGTTGGAATGTTGGAATCAATCCACTGGGATACATTCTGTTGAATTTCAATTATCTCCTAGATACATATATTCACAACATGCTGAAGATATTGCAATTCAGCTTTTGGAATGCCCATATGCGCCACTTATTAAACAAACCTCACTGTCCTGAAAATATCTATGGATCGACCAGGAACACTTTCAATTTTTATTTTGGAAAATAGAACTCAAGCTTGAATGTTCCATGCATCTGATAATTACAGAGGTAACTTAGCCAGGAGTCAACGCATCACAAGTTGGAATGTTGGAATCAATCCACTGGGATACATTCTGTTGAATTTCAATTATCTCCTAGATACATATATTCACAACATGCTGAAGATATTGCAATTCAGCTTTTGGAATGCCCATATGCGCCACTTATTAAACAAACCTCACTGTCCTGAAAATATCTATGGATTGACCTGTCCGGCACGGTGGTCTCAAGGCTACGTTCGGGTTGTACGCCTCTGTTGCGGCCAGTGTTTGGTTTCTGCTATCGGCGGTCATTTTTATTTGAAACGCTAAGTTTTGAACTGTGCGCATCAAGAGATGCCAGCTACCTCCTTGCTTATCTTTGTCTTTCATCAAGTGGATTTTGAAGAGGAAAACCGACTTTTCGTGCTCATTGCCTCTCAATTACTAATCTCATACAAAAAAGACGCATTCATGTGTTTTCTTTCAAGACGTGCAAGAGAAAAATGCAGATCTTCTAAATTCTACACTATGGACTAAAACTACATAGCTATTGGGCTGCCTTCCTTGTTAGTAGAGCTGAGGGACTAAAGTAGGATATGACAGAAGTTCCATTTGTCGCTCTGCAAGCTGTCTGCGATAGCCGGCGCTCACTTGCCGGTCAAGCACAAGCCAGTCAGGATGGCCGAGCGGTCTAAGGCGCTGCGTTCAGGTCGCAGTCTCCTCTGGAGGCGTGGGTTCGAATCCTACTTCTGACATTACTGATTTATTTCTTGCTCAAAGCAACCGCGATCTATCGTTAGCTTGCTTGGTATCGCCAGCTACATTACAACTAATTGGATGACGATATATTGCTGCTGCTCTAGGTGTGTTCTCCAATTGTTTCTTTTCTCAGCAACATATTTCAGAGAAGCAAACTGGCTATGTCCTTCAAGAGAAATATTTTTTCTTCCTACCAGATTAATTAACCTTGGTTTTCCTTGCAAGTTGGATGACGACGTTCCACATGTGGAGTTTTGACACCCCCCCAAAGAAGGTTGAATCAGGGCTCCATAGCTCAGGGGTTAGAGCACTGGTCTTGTAAACCAGGGGTCGTGAGTTCAAATCTCACTGGGGCCTCTTAGACTCCCACATCACACTCTTTCCAAGTCAATCACATTTTCTTTTAGCTTTCTACTTTTCCGTGGAAAACTGTGGATGTGCACAATGAAATACAGGCATCTATTTATTAACCAGTGAAAAGTGCTTTGTTCCATACATAACTACTCAATTTCTACCACAATTCTATTTTAATCTATTCTCCAAGTTACCTATATTCACAACATGTTGAAAACATTGCAATTCCACCATCAGGAGTATTAGCCATTCATTAAACAAACCTCACTGTCTTGGAAAAGTCTACGGATTGATTGAAAAAAAAAACACTTTTGTTAAAAGACACTTGCCACCTGCTAACCAATCTCACAGAGGAAGGAACACTTTCCATTTTTATTTTGGAAAATAGAACTCAAGCTTGAATGTTCCATGCATCTGATAATTACAGAGGTAACTTAGCCAGGAGTCAACGCATCACAAGTTGGAATGTTGGAATCAATCCACTGGGATACATTCTGTTGAATTTCAATTATCTCCTAGATACATATATTCACAACATGCTGAAGATATTGCAATTCAGCCTTTGGAATGCCCATATGCGCCACTTATTAAACAAACCTCACTGTCCTGAAAATATCTATGGATTGACCTGTCCGGCACGGTGGTCTCAAGGCTACGTTCGGGTTGTACGCCTCTGTGGCGGCCAGTGTTTGGTTTCTGCTATCGGCGGTCATTTTTATTTGAAACGCTAAGTTTTGAACTGTGCGCATCAAGAGATGCCAGCTACCTCCTTGCTTATCTTTGTCTTTCATCAAGTGGATTTTGAAGAGGAAAACCGACTTTTCGTGCTCATTGCCTCTCAATTACTAATCTCATACAAAAAAGACGCATTCATGTGTTTTCTTTCAAGACGTGCAAGAGAAAAATGCAGATCTTCTAAATTCTACACTATGGACTAAAACTACATAGCTATTGGGCTGCCTTCCTTGTTAGTAGAGCTGAGGGACTAAAGTAGGATATGACAGAAGTTCCATTTGTCGCTCTGCAAGCTGTCTGCGATAGCCGGCGCTCACTTGCCGGTCAAGCACAAGCCAGTCAGGATGGCCGAGCGGTCTAAGGCGCTGCGTTCAGGTCGCAGTCTCCTCTGGAGGCGTGGGTTCGAATCCTACTTCTGACATTACTGATTTATTTCTTGCTCAAAGCAACCGCGATCTATCGTTAGCTTGCTTGGTATCGCCAGCTACATTACAACTAATTGGATGACGATATATTGCTGCTGCTCTAGGTGTGTTCTCCAATTGTTTCTTTTCTCAGCAACATATTTCAGAGAAGCAAACTGGCTATGTCCTTCAAGAGAAATATTTTTTCTTCCTACCAGATTAATTAACCTTGGTTTTCCTTGCAAGTTGGATGACGACGTTCCACATGTGGAGTTTTGACACCCCCCCCAAAGAAGGTTGAATCAGGGCTCCATAGCTCAGGGGTTAGAGCACTGGTCTTGTAAACCAGGGGTCATGAGTTCAAATCTCACTGGGGCCTCTTAGACTCCCACATCACACTCTTTCCAAGTCAATCACATTTTCTTTTAGCTTTCTACTTTTCCGTGGAAAACTGTGGATGTGCACAATGAAATACAGGCATCTATTTATTAACCAGTGAAAAGTGCTTTGTTCCATACATAACTACTCAATTTCTACCACAATTCTATTTTAATCTATTCTCCAAGTTACCTATATTCACAACATGTTGAAAACATTGCAATTCCACCATCAGGAGTATTAGCCATTCATTAAACAAACCTCACTGTCTTGGAAAAGTCTACGGATTGATTGAAAAAAAAAACACTTTTGTTAAAAGACACTTGCCACCTGCTAACCAATCTCACAGAGGAAGGAACACTTTCCATTTTTATTTTGGAAAATAGAACTCAAGCTTGAATGTTCCATGCATCTGATAATTACAGAGGTAACTTAGCCAGGAGTCAACGCATCACAAGTTGGAATGTTGGAATCAATCCACTGGGATACATTCTGTTGAATTTCAATTATCTCCTAGATACATATATTCACAACATGCTGAAGATATTGCAATTCAGCGTTTGGAATGCCCATATGCGCCACTTATTAAACAAACCTCACTGTCCTGAAAATATCTATGGATTGACCTGTCCGGCACGGTGGTCTCAAGGCTACGTTCGGGTTGTACGCCTCTGTGGCGGCCAGTGTTTGGTTTCTGCTATCGGCGGTCATTTTTATTTGAAACGCTAAGTTTTGAACTGTGCGCATCAAGAGATGCCAGCTACCTCCTTGCTTATCTTTGTCTTTCATCAAGTGGATTTTGAAGAGGAAAACCGACTTTTCGTGCTCATTGCCTCTCAATTACTAATCTCAT
>NC_086328.1:92498922-92501422 GCF_036172605.1 Pelobates fuscus
CTATGGAACGACCAGGAACACTTTCCATTTTTATTTTGGAAAATAGAACTCAAGCTTGAATGTTCCATGCATCTGATAATTACAGAGGTAACTTAGCCAGGAGTCAACGCATCACAAGTTGGAATGTTGGAATCAATCCACTGGGATACATTCTGTTGAATTTCAATTATCTCCTAGATACATATATTCACAACATGCTGAAGATATTGCAATTCAGCCTTTGGAATGCCCATATGCGCCACTTATTAAACAAACCTCACTGTCCTGAAAATATCTATGGATTGACCTGTCCGGCACGGTGGTCTCAAGGCTACGTTCGGGTTGTACGCCTCTGTGGCGGCCAGTGTTTGGTTTCTGCTATCGGCGGTCATTTTTATTTGAAACGCTAAGTTTTGAACTGTGCGCATCAAGAGATGCCAGCTACCTCCTTGCTTATCTTTGTCTTTCATCAAGTGGATTTTGAAGAGGAAAACCGACTTTTCGTGCTCATTGCCTCTCAATTACTAATCTCATACAAAAAAGACGCATTCATGTGTTTTCTTTCAAGACGTGCAAGAGAAAAATGCAGATCTTCTAAATTCTACACTATGGACTAAAAAGACATAGCTATTGGGCTGCCTTCCTTGTTAGTAGAGCTGAGGGACTAAAGTAGGATATGACAGAAGATCCATTTGTCGCTCTCCAAGCTGTCTGCGATAGCCGGCGCTCACTTGCCGGTCAAGCACAAGCCAGTCAGGATGGCCGAGCGGTCTAAGGAGCTGCGTTCAGGTCGCAGTCTCCTCTGGAGTCGTGGGTTCGAATCCCACTTCTGACATTACTGCTTTATTTCTTGCTCAAAGCAACCGCGATCTATCGTTAGCTTGCTTGGTATCGCCAGCTACATTACAACTAATTGGATGACGATATATTGCTGCTGCTCTAGGTGTGTTCTCCAATTGTTTCTTTTCTCAGCAACATATTTCAGAGAAGCAAACTGGCTATGTCCTTCAAGAGAAATATTTTTTCTTCCTACCAGATTAATTAACCTTGGTTTTCCTTGCAAGTTGGATGACGACGTTCCACATGTGGAGTTTTGACACCCCCCCAAAGAAGGTTGAATCAGGGCTCCATAGCTCTGGGGTTAGAGCACTGGTCTTGTAAACCAGGGGTCGTGAGTTCAAATCTCACTGGGGACTCTTAGACTCCCACATCACACTCTTTCCAAGTCAATCACATTTTCTTTTAGCTTTCTACTTTTCCGTGGAAAACTGTGGATGTGCACAATGAAATACAGGGATCTATTTATTAACCAGTGAAAAGTGCTTTGTTCCATACATAACTACTCAATTTCTACCACAATTCTATTTTAATCTATTCTCCAAGTTACCTATATTCACAACATGTTGAAAACATTGCAATTCCACCATCAGGAGTATTAGCCATTCATTAAACAAACCTCACTGTCTTGGAAAAGTCTACGGATTGATTGAAAAAAAAAAAACTTTTGTTAAAAGACACTTGCCACCTGCTAACCAATCTCACAGAGGAAGGAACACTTTCCATTTTTATTTTGGAAAATAGAACTCAAGCTTGAATGTTCCATGCATCTGATAATTACCGAGGTAACTTAGCCAGGAGTCAACGCATCACAAGTTGGAATGTTGGAATCAATCCACTGGGATACATTCTGTTGAATTTCAATTATCTCCTAGATACATATATTCACAACATGCTGAAGATATTGCAATTCAGCCTTTGGAATGCCCATATGCGCCACTTATTAAACAAACCTCACTGTCCTGAAAATATCTATGGATTGACCTGTCCGGCACGGTGGTCTCAAGGCTACGTTCGGGTTGTATGCCTCTGTGGCGGCCAGTGTTTGGTTTCTGCTATCGGCGGTCATTTTTATTTGAAACGCTAAGTTTTGAACTGTGCGCATCAAGAGATGCCAGCTACCTCCTTGCTTATCTTTGTCTTTCATCAAGTGGATTTTGAAGAGGAAAACCGACTTTTCGTGCTCATTGCCTCTCAATTACTAATCTCATACAAAAAAGACGCATTCATGTGTTTTCTTTCAAGACGTGCAAGAGAAAAATGCAGATCTTCTAAATTCTACACTATGGACTAAAAAGACATAGCTATTGGGCTGCCTTCCTTGTTAGTAGAGCTGAGGGACTAAAGTAGGATATGATAGAAGTTCCATTTGTCGCTCTCCAAGCTGTCTGCGATAGCCGGCGCTCACTTGCCAGTAAAGCACAAGCCAGTCAGGATGGCCGAGCGGTCTAAGGCGCTGAATTCAGGTCGTCAGTCTCCTCTGGAGACGTGGTATCGAATCCCACTTCTGACATTACTGCTTTATTTCTTGCTCAAAGCAACCGCGATCTATCGTTAGCTTGCTTGGTATCGCCAGCTACATTACAACTAATTGGATGACGATATATTGCTGCTGCTCTAGGTGTGTACTCCAATTGTTTCTTTTCTCAGCAACATATTTCAGATAAGCAAACTGGCTATGTCC
>NC_086328.1:92521422-92526422 GCF_036172605.1 Pelobates fuscus
TGGAAATGGATGGAGTACCAGCGACAGAGGGAACCAATGGACCCAGCCCAGACGACAGAACCCCCGAGGAGGCAAGGTTTGACCGGGCGGTAAAAATTCGGCTGGCCCATTATGGCCCCAACCCCTCCGCGGAGATCGTCACCCAGGTTCAAGCCGCTGTGGAGGCCAGCCTGCTACGCCAAAACGGTACTGCAGCGGCCCCAGTCACAGCAAACCCAGGGGACAAACAGAAAGTGCCGTTTGCGGCCTTCAAAGCCTTCAGTGAGACCGAAGGAGAGATTGACGGGTACCTTGCGGATTTTGAGCGGCAATGTGCTCTGCACAAGGTACCCCCGGCAGACTGGGTTGCTATACTGTCCGGCAAGTTATCCGGCCGGGCCAACGACGCTTTTCGGGCTATTCCGGATGAGGAGATCGGGGATTATGTTGCCGTCCGGGAAGCTTTACTTGCCCGGTATGCCGTTACACCCGAGGCATACCGGAGGAGGTTCCGGGACACTGCAAAAACAACTGGGGACTCATACGTGGAATGGGCCTGCAAGGTACATCGCACAGCCGCCCACTGGATGGCAGGGTGCCAGGCGGTGTCGGGAGAAGAGGTGCTGCAGATGTTTTTATTGGAACATTGTTTCGACAAATTGCCGACAGGGGTCAGAGAGTGGGTACGAGACCGTAAGCCTTCCACTCTACACGAGGCGGCTCGTTTGGCCGATGAGTACACTGACGCTCGCAGACTGGACAATTCCATCACCAAGGCCACAGCCAGAGCGGAATACCAACCAGCCGCTGCCGCGTATCAGCCTCCCATAAACAGACCATCCGCACCCCCTCTGGCTGCCCAGTACCAACGTCCACCCCGGTTTAACGCCCGAGAGTACTCTGAACCCCTTCGGTGCTTCCTGTGCAATCAGCTAGGGCACAGGCGACAGGAGTGCCCGATGAACCGTGCCAACAGGAACCAGTCCTGGAGGAAACCCACGGGGGCCCCTTCCCCAGCACCTCTTCCAGCCGTCCACTGTGTAGAGGAAGAGGAATGCTGGGGCATATTACATGAGGCGGACCCTGTTCAGGCTGCCCACCAGGACAATCGACAACACCACAGACAGAGTGTAAAGGTCAACGGAAAGGAAGCCAGTGGGCTACGAGACACTGGTGCAACCCTGACTTTGCTCCAAAAGCACCTAGTGTCCGAAGCGCAACATACCGGGGATACCGTGGCAGTACGAGTAGCCGGGGGTGCAGTATTTCGTCTACCCGTGGCCCGGGTACATTTGGATTGGGGAGTGGGCGCTAGACACGTGAATGTGGGGGTCATTAAGGATTTACCCGCTGATGTTCTTCTTGGCAACGACTTGGCCCCCCTGGTTTCGGCCTTTGCTCCCATGGGCCCCGCTGCAGTGGACGCTGTTACGACCCGTGCCCAGACCCGTGCCACTGAGGCCGGCCCACCTGCTGTTGAGACCCAGGTAAGACTCTCTACCCCGACTTGTACCTTAGACCAGGCCCCGTTCGGCTGGGATACCCCAGAGATGTACGGGAAAGAAACTAGGGAGGACCCGACGTTAGCCAAGTACAGAGCCAGGGCCGACGCTGGGGAAGAAGGAGTAGGTGGGGAACACTACGAGTGGGTGGGGGATAGGCTGTACAGGATCCCGAAACCTTCCCCGAAACCGAATGCCCCTTCGCAGAAGCGACAACTAGTAGTACCTGCAAAGTATCGGCAGGAGATTCTGCGGATTGGGCATGACGTGCCCTTAGCAGGTCATCTAGGTTCCCACCGCACAGCTCATAGAATCACCCAAAACTTTTTCTGGCCCAATTTTAACCGAGATGTGCGGATGTATTGTAGCACGTGCGACACTTGTCAACGGGTAGGTAAGCGGGGAGATCATCCAAAAGCTAGGCTACAGCCGATGCCTATCATTGGAGAGCCCTTTTCCCGCATAGCCGTTGACATTGTGGGTCCACTGGCCAGGGCTAGTCCATCCGGTAAGAAATATATTCTTACTGTGGTAGACTACGCCACCCGTTACCCAGAGGCAGTAGCGCTGTCTAATATAGAGGCAGAGACGGTTGCTGATGCCCTGGTTAAAGTCTTTACTAGGGTCGGGTTCCCGCAGGAGATCCTCTCTGATCAGGGAACCCAATTTACCGCTGTGCTCACCCAGCAGCTGTGGAAGGTGTGCGGCATCAACCCGCTACTTAGTTCACCCTATCACCCACAGACTAACGGTCTCTGCGAGCGATTTAATGGTACCCTCAAACAGATGCTGAGGACCTTTACTGACACTTGCAGAGACTGGGAGCGATTCCTTCCTCATCTGCTATTTGCATACAGAGAGGTGCCCCAGGAATCAACTGGGTTCTCCCCCTTTGAGTTACTCTATGGGAGAAGGGTTCGTGGACCCCTAGATCTCATTAGAGGACACTGGGAGGGGGAGACGGAGCAAGAAGGGACCCCCATAGTACCGTATGTGCTGGAACTCCGGGACCGTATGGAGAAACTATCCCTGATGGTAAGGGAAAATCTCCGGGCGGCCCAGGGGAAACAGAAACGATGGTACGATCGGGGTGCTCGACAGCGGGTCTTCCAGGTTGGGCAGAAGGTCCTAGTGCTCAAACCTGTGAAGGCAAACAAGATGCAAGCATCTTGGCAGGGCCCGTACAAGGTGTTAGCTCAGGTATGCGATACTACCTATCTCATAGCCAGCTGTTCGGATGAAAGGGTACAACGATCCTTTCATGTGAACATGCTCAAGGAGTATCAGGAACGACCCGAAGATGTTGCAGCAGTTTGTGCCCCAGCTACCGACGACACCGAGAACTTACCTTTACCGGACCTGTTAGAAAGGGATCCCCAGACCGACCTTACTAGCCTCGTACAGTTAGGTGACCGACTAAGCCCGGCCGAGAAAACCCAGGCAAGACAGCTTCTGTGGGAGAAGCAGGCGACATTCTCCCAAGAACCCGGGTACACCCCACTAGCTATACACAAGGTCGAGACACCCGGACAGAACCCCCTACGACAACCTCCATACCGCATCCCGGAAGCAGTCCGAGAAGGAATGCGGAAGGAGATACAGGAGATGACCCGGCTGGGGGTTATTGAGCACTCCGATAGTCCGTGGGCGTCGCCCGTAGTCCTAGTACCCAAGAAAGATGGGACCACCCGGTTCTGTGTGGATTACAGGCGGCTCAACGAGCGGACTACCACGGACGCCTACCCGATGCCCCGGATAGACGAGTTATTAGACCGCATTGCCAGGGGGCGCTACCTGACCACCATTGACCTATGTAAAGGGTACTGGCAGATCCCCCTGGCCGAGGATGCTATCCCCAAGTCGGCCTTCGTCACCCCGTTTGGCCTATACCAGTTTAGGGTTATGCCATTCGGGATGAAGAACGCTCCGGCTACCTTCCAGCGTATGGTGGATAGGCTCCTAGATGGCTTCCAGGGATTTGCATGTGCATACCTGGACGACATCGCGGTTTACAGTGAGTCTTGGGAAGACCACCTAGTACACGTAGGGGTAGTGCTGGACAAAATTCGGGCCGCCGGCCTGACTCTGAAACCAGACAAGTGCCATTTAGGCATGGCAGAAGTGCAGTACTTGGGTCACCGGGTGGGTTGTGGGAGCCAGAGACCCGAACCGGCCAAGGTGGAAGCAGTAGCTAACTGGCCCACACCTATCACCAAGACCCAAGTACTTGCCTTCCTAGGGACAGCGGGTTACTATCGACGTTTTGTCCCCGACTACAGTACGATTGCCAAGCCCCTAACTGATTTGACTAAAAAGAATTTACCTAGGCAGGTCCTGTGGTCTCCAGCTTGTGAAGCCGCGTTTCAAGCCCTGAAGCAGGCCCTTGTGAATGCCCCTGTCCTGGCTGCCCCAGTCCCTAACAAACGTTTTCTTGTCCACACAGACGCTTCCATGTATGGACTGGGGGCTGTGCTGAGCCAGGTCGGGGAGGATGGCGGAGAACACCCTGTCGCATATCTCAGCAGAAAGTTACTACCTCGAGAAGTGAGTTATGCGGCAGTAGAGAAAGAGTGTTTAGCCCTGGTCTGGGCACTGAAGAAACTGAGCCCCTACCTATACGGACAAGAATTTTCCCTCGTAACAGACCACAACCCCCTCGTCTGGCTTAACCGGGTCTCTGGGGACAATGGCAGACTGCTGAGGTGGAGTTTGGCCTTGCAGCCTTATAATTTCACTATCAGCTACCGACCCGGTAAGCAGAATGGGAATGCGGATGGGTTATCCCGGCAAATAGACGTCCCTATTCTCTCTAAGTCCGGTCATCCCCAAGTTGACCCGCCACAGGGTCAAGCCGGGTCTGCCGGAGTGTTCCACAAGGAGGGAGCCATGTGACAGACCCATCCCGCTGGACTAAACCTATTGGGTTCGTCTGATTTGCCCAGTACTTATGGTCCCTGAGAGATCCTACGGAGAGTTGTGACTTTGCATAACTAACAGTTCGAATACCGCCACAACCAACGAAGCGCTAAAGCTATCAAAGCCTCGTGGTGGCCGACATCGGACAAAGGGCCACGTGGCGGCGGCCATTTTACCTTCGAATCCGCCGACCCGTACTATCGACGATACTTCGACAGTACAACGTAGTCGAAGTACCGATCCACTTCGAACAGGACGTAGACATTTTCAGGCCAACAAGTGACCGACCGTATAGCCCGAATCCAGGGAACTCTTTTGGGCACGAAACGGTAGCTGCGGTCGGTCATAAACGGACATTCGAGTAACTTTGGATTCCCTGGAGGGATTGGTGTGATTTTTGAGACTGTTTATGATTTAAGTATGCTGAATCTGAATATGTGCCTTTTATGTGAATATGATGGATGGATTTGGAGTTATGAAAGTTGTATAAAAATATAGTCTAAACTGCCTGTATAATAAGATTATGTGTCACACCAAGGGGAGGGAATGTGTGGGATGTACCATCGATGCCAGTGGTTGTTTTCTGCCTCCCCTTGGGTGTGG
>NC_086328.1:92538922-92543922 GCF_036172605.1 Pelobates fuscus
CCGGTAGCTGATAGTGAAATTGTAAGGCTGCAATGCCAAACTCCACCTCAGCAGTCTGCCATTGTCCCCAGAGACCCGGTTAAGCCAGACAAGGGGGTTGTGGTCTGTTACGAGGGAAAATTCTTGTCCGTATAGGTAAGGGCTCAGTTTCTTCAGTGCCCAGACCAGGGCTAAACACTCTTTCTCTACTGCCGCATAACTCACTTCTCGAGGTAGTAACTTTCTGCTGAGATATGCGACAGGGTGCTCTCCTCCATCCTCCCCGACCTGGCTCAGCACAGCCCCCAGTCCATACATGGAAGCGTCTGTGTGGACAAGAAAACGTTTGTTAGGGACTGGGGCAGCCAGGACAGGGGCATTCACAAGAGCCTGCTTCAGGGCCTGAAACGCGGCTTCACAAGCTGGAGACCACAGGACCTGCCTAGGTAAGTTCTTTTTAGTCAGGTCAGTCAGGGGCTTGGCAATCGTGCTGTAGTCGGGGACAAAACGTCGATAATACCCTGCTGTCCCTAGGAAGGCAAGCACTTGGGTCTTGGTGATAGGTGTGGGCCAGTTAGCTACCGCTTCCACCTTAGCAGGTTCGGGTCTCTGGCTCCCACAACCCACCCGGTGACCCAAGTACTGCACTTCTGCCATGCCTAAATGGCACTTGTCTGGTTTCAGAGTCAGGCCGGCGGCCCGAATCTTGTCCAGCACTACCCCTACGTGTACTAGGTGATCTTCCCAAGACTCACTGTAGACCGCGATGTCGTCCAGGTAGGCACATGCAAATCCCTGGAAGCCATCGAGGAGCCTATCCACCATACGCTGGAAGGTAGCCGGAGCATTCTTCATCCCGAATGGCATAACCCTAAACTGGTATAGGCCAAACGGGGTGACGAATGCCGACTTGGGGATAGCATCCTCGGCCAGGGGGATCTGCCAGTACCCTTTACATAGGTCAATGGTGGTCAGATAGCGCCCCCTGGCAATGCGGTCTAGTAACTCGTCTATCCGGGGCATCGGGTAGGCGTCAGTGGTAGTCCGCTCGTTGAGCCGCCTGTAATCCACACAGAACCGGGTGGTCCCATCTTTCTTGGGTACTAGGACTACGGGCGACGCCCACGGACTATCTGAGTGCTCAATAACCCCCAGCCGGGTCATCTCCTGTATCTCCTTCCGCATTCCTTCTCGGACTGCTTCCGGGATACGGTATGGGGGTTGTCGTAGGGGGTTTTGTCCGGGTGTCTCGACCTTGTGTATAGCTAGGTTGGTGTACCCGGGTTCTTGGGAGAACGTCGCCTGCTTCTCCCACAGAAGCTGTCTGGCCTGGGTTTTCTCGGCCGGGCTTAGTCGGTCACCTAACTGTACGAGGCTAGTAAGGTCGGTCTGGGGATCCCTTTCTAACAGGTCAGGTAAAGGTAAGTTCTCTGGGTCGTCAGTAGCTGGGGCACAAACTGCTGCAACATCCTCGGGTCGTTCCTGATACTCCTTGAGCATGTTCACATGAAAGGATCGTTGTACCCTTTCATCCGAACAGCTGGCTATAAGATAGGTAGTATCACATACCTGAGCTAACACCTTGTACGGGCCCTGCCAAGATGCTTGCATCTTGTTTGCCTTCACAGGTTTGAGCACTAGGACCTTCTGCCCAACCTGGAAGACCCGCTGTCGAGCGCCCCGATCGTACCATCGCTTCTGTCTCCCCTGGGCCGCCCGGAGATTTTCCCTTACCATCAGGGATAGTTTCTCCATGCGGTCCCGGAGTTCCAGAACATATGGCACTATGGGGGTCCCTTCTTGCTCCGTCTCCCCCTCCCAGTGTCCTCTAATGAGATCTAGGGGTCCACGAACCCTTCTCCCATAGAGTAACTCAAAGGGGGAGAACCCAGTCGATTCCTGGGGCACCTCTCTGTATGCAAATAGCAGATGAGGCAGGAATCGCTCCCAGTCTCTGCAAGTGTCAGTAAAGGTCCTCAGCATCTGTTTGAGGGTGCCATTAAATCGCTCGCAGAGACCGTTAGTCTGTGGGTGATATGGTGAACTAAGTAGCGGGTTGATGCCGCACACCTTCCACAGTTGCTGGGTGAGCACAGCGGTAAACTGGGTTCCCTGATCAGAGAGGATCTCCTGAGGGAACCCGACCCTAGTAAAGACTTTAACCAGGGCATCAGCAACCGTCTCTGCCTCTATATTAGACAGCGCTACTGCCTCTGGGTAACGGGTGGCGTAGTCTACCACAGTAAGAATATATTTCTTACCAGATGGACTAGCCCTGGCCAGTGGACCCACAATGTCAACGGCTATGCGGGAAAAGGGCTCTCCAATGATAGGCATCGGCTGTAGCCTAGCTTTTGGATGATCTCCTCGCTTACCTACCCGTTGACAAGTGTCGCACGTGCTACAATACATCCGCACATCTCGGTTAAAATTGGGCCAGAAAAAGTTTTGGGTGATTCTATGGGCTGTGCGGTGGGAACCTAGGTGACCTGCCAATGGTACGTCATGCCCAATCCGCAGAATCTCCTGCCGATACTTTGCAGGTACTACTAGTTGTCGTTTCTGCGGAGGGGCATTCGGTTTCGGGGAAGGTTTCGGGATCCTGTACAGCCTATCCCCCACCCACTCGTAGTGTTCCCCACCTACTCCTTCTTCCCCAGCGTCGGCCCTGGCTCTGTACTTGGCTAACGTCGGGTCCTCCCTAGTTTCTTTCCCGTACATTTCTGGGGTATCCCAGCCGAACGGGGCCTGGTCTAAGGTACAAGTCGGGGTAGAGAGTCTTACCTGGGTCTCAACAGCAGGTGGGCCGGCCTCAGTGGCACGGGTCTGGGCACGGGTCGTAACAGCGTCCACTGCAGCGGGGCCCATGGGAGCAAAGGCCGAAACCAGGGGGGCCAAGTCGTTGCCAAGAAGAACATCAGCGGGTAAATCCTTAATGACCCCCACATTCACGTGTCTAGCGCCCACTCCCCAATCTAAATGTACCCGGGCCACGGGTAGGCGAAATACTGCACCCCCGGCTACTCGTACTGCCACGGTATCCCCGGTATGTTGAGCTTCGGACACTAGGTGCTTTTGGAGCAAAGTCAGGGTTGCACCAGTGTCTCGTAGCCCACTGGCTTCCTTTCCGTTGACCTTTACACTCTGTCTGTGGTGTTGTCGATTGTCCTGGTGGGCAGCCTGAACAGGGTCCGCCTCATGTAATATGCCCCAGCATTCCTCTTCCTCTACACAGTGGACTGCTGGAAGAGGTGCTGGGGAAGGGGCCCCCGTGGGTTTCCTCCAGGACTGGTTCCTGTTGGCACGGTTCATCGGGCACTCCTGTCGCCTGTGCCCTAGCTGATTGCACAGGAAGCACCGAAGGGGTTCAGAGTACTCTCGGGCGTTAAACCGGGGTGGACGTTGGTACTGGGCAGCCGGAGGGGGTGCGGATGGTCTGTTCATGGGAGGCTGATACGTGGCAGCGGCTGGTTGGTATTCCGCCCTGGCTGTGGCCTTGGTGATGGAATTGTCCAGTCTGCGAGCGTCAGTGTACTCATCGGCCAAGCGAGCCGCCTCGTGTAGAGTGGAAGGCTTACGGTCTCGTACCCACTCTCTGACCCCTGTCGGCAATTTGTCGAAACAATGTTCCAATAAAAACATCTGCAGCACCTCTTCTCCCGACACCGCCTGGCATCCTGCCATCCAGTGGGCGGCTGTGCGATGTACCTTGCAGGCCCATTCCACGTACGAGTCCCCAGTTGTTTTTGCAGTGTCCCGGAACCTCCTCCGGTATGCCTCGGGTGTAACGGCATACCGGGCGAGTAAAGCTTCCCTGACGGTAACATAATCCCCGATCTCCTCATCCGGAATAGCCCGAAAAGCGTCGTTGGCCCGGCCGGATAACTTGCCGGACAGTATAGCAACCCAGTCTGCCGGGGGTACCTTGTGTAGGGCACATTGCCGCTCAAAATCCGCAAGGTACCCGTCAATCTCTCCTTCGGTCTCACTGAAGGCTTTGAAGGCCGCAAATGGCACTTTCTGTTTGTCCCCCGGGTTTGCTGTGACTGGGGCCGCTGCAGTACCGTTTTGGCGTAGCAGGCTGGCCTCCACAGCGGCTTGAACCTGGGTGACGATCTCCGCGGAGGGGTTGGGGCCATAATGGGCCAGCCGAATTCTTACCGCCCGGTCAAATCTTGCCTCCTCGGGGGTTCTGTCGTCTGGGCTGGGGCCATTGGTTCCCTCTGCCGCTGGTACTCCATCCATTTCCAGCAATAAAGCAATAATGTCCCTCTTCTTGAGGTTACTGGCCTGTCCGCCCCTTTGTTCCAATAAGTCTTTTAAGGTAGCTCTCCTCAGGTTTTGGTATTGTAGTTCCATTTATTCTTGGTCGTAGCGGTTTCTTTGGGCGTTGAAGATCATCCCGTCGCTTGCCACCAGTTGTTACGGTACCACCTTCCGAGCTCCAGACACAGTCGTTAGTCACTTGTATTCCCGGTTCCCCCAATAACGAGACCAAGCTCCATTATGAGGGTAAAACATGAACTGAGGACTGGATCAGCCAGCCTGCCTTTTATTTGCATTTCACACACACAGGCCACACCCAAGGGGAGGCATAAAATAACCACTGGCATCGATGGTACATCCCACACATTCCCTCCCCTTGGTGTGACACATAATCCTATTATACATACAGTTTGAAATATACTTTTATACAACTTTCATAACTTCAAATCCATCCATCATATTCACATAAGAGGCACATATTCAGATTCAGCATACTTAAAACATAAACATTCTCAAAAATCACATCAATCCCTTCAGTGAATAAAAAGTTACGCGAAAGTCCGTTTATGACCGACCGCAGGTACCTTTTCTTGCCCAAAATAGTTCCCTGGATTCGGGCTGTGCGGTCGGTCACTTGCTGGCCTAAAAATGGCTAAGTCCCGTTCGAGGTGGGTCGGTACTTCGACTTTCGTTGAACTGTCGAAGTATCGTCGATAGTACGGGTCGGCGGGTTCGAAGTTAAAATGGCCGCCGCC
>NC_086328.1:92566422-92568922 GCF_036172605.1 Pelobates fuscus
AAGGTTAATTAATCTGGTAGGAAGAAAAAATATTTCTCTTGAAGGGCATAGCCAGTTTGCTTCTCTGAAATATGTTGCTGAGAAAAGAAACAATTGGAGAACACACCTAGAGCAGCAGCAATATATCGTCATCCAATTAGTTGTAATGTAGCTGGCGATACCAAGCAAGCTAACGATAGATCGCGGTTGCTTTGAGCAAGAAATAAAGCAGTAATGTCAGAAGTGGGATTCAAACCCACGCCTCCAGAGGAGACTGCGACCTGAACGCAGCGCCTTAGACCGCTCGGCCATCCTGACTGGCTTGTGCTTGACCGGCAAGTGAGCGCCGGCTATCGCAGACAGCTTGGAGAGCGACAAATGGAACTTCTGTCATATCCTACTAGTCCCTCAGCTCTACTAACAAGGAAGGCAGCCCAATAGCTATGTCTTTTTAGTCCATAGTGTAGAATTTAGAAGATCTGCATTTTTCTCTTGCACGTCTTGAAAGAAAACACATGAATGCGTCTTTTTTCTATGAGATTAGTAATTGAGAGGCAATGAGCCTGAAAAGTCGGTTTTCCTCTTCAAAATCCACTTGATGAAAGGCAAAGATAAGCAAGGAGGTAGCTGGCATCTCTTGATGCGCACAGTTCAAAACTTAGCGTTTCAAATAAAAATGACCGCCGATAGCAGAAACCAAACACTGGCCGCCACAGAGGCGTACAACCCGAACGTAGCCTTGAGACCACCGTGCCGGACAGGTCAATCCATAGATATTTTCAGGACAGTGAGGTTTGTTTAATAAGTGGCGCATATGGGCATTCCAAAGGCTGAATTGCAATATCTTCAGCATGTTGTGAATATATGTATCTAGGAGATAATTGAAATTCAACAGAATGTATCCCAGTGGATTGATTCCAACATTCCAACTTGTGATGCGTTGACTCCTGGCTAAGTTACCTCTGTAATTATCAGATGCATGGAACATTCAAGCTTGAGTTCTATTTTCCAAAATAAAAATGGAAAGGGTTCCTTCCTCTGTGAGATTGGTTAGCAGGTGGCAAGTGTCTTTTAACAAAAGTTGTTTTTTTTCAATCAATCCGTAGACTTTTCCAAGACAGTGAGGTTTGTTTAATGAATGGCTAATACTCCTGATGGTGGAATTGCAATGTTTTCAACATGTTGTGAATATAGGTAACTTGGAGAATAGATTAAAATAGAATTGTGGTAGAAATTGAGTAGTTATGTATGGAACAAAGCACTTTTCACTGGTTAATAAATAGATCCCTGTATTTCATTGTGCACATCCACAGTTTTCCACGGAAAAGTAGAAAGCTAAAAGAAAATGTGATTGACTTGGAAAGAGTGTGATGTGGGAGTCTAAGAGGCCCCAGTGAGATTTGAACTCACGACCCCTGGTTTACAAGACCAGTGCTCTAACCCCTGAGCTATGGAGCGCTGATTCAACCTTCTTTGTGGGGGTGTCAAAACCCCACATGTGGAACGTCGTCATCCAACTTGCAAGGAAAACCAAGGTTAATTAATCTGGTAGGAAGAAAAAATATTTCTCTTGAAGGGCATAGCCAGTTTGCTTCTCTGAAATATGTTGCTGAGAAAAGAAACAATTGGAGAACACACCTAGAGCAGCAGCAATATATCGTCATCCAATTAGTTGTAATGTAGCTGGCGATACCAAGCAAGCTAACGATAGATCGCGGTTGCTTTGAGCAAGAAATAAAGCAGTAATGTCAGAAGTGGGATTCAAACCCACGCCTCCAGAGGAGACTGCGACCTGAACGCAGCGCCTTAGACCGCTCGGCCATCCTGACTGGCTTGTGCTTGACCGGCAAGTGAGCGCCGGCTATCGCAGACAGCTTGGAGAGCGACAAATGGAACTTCTGTCATATCCTACTAGTCCCTCAGCTCTACTAACAAGGAAGGCAGCCCAATAGCTATGTCTTTTTAGTCCATAGTGTAGAATTTAGAAGATCTGCATTTTTCTCTTGCACGTCTTGAAAGAAAACACATGAATGCGTCTTTTTTCTATGAGATTAGTAATTGAGAGGCAATGAGCCTGAAAAGTCGGTTTTCCTCTTCAAAATCCACTTGATGAAAGGCAAAGATAAGCAAGGAGGTAGCTGGCATCTCTTGATGCGCACAGTTCAAAACTTAGCGTTTCAAATAAAAATGACCGCCGATAGCAGAAACCAAACACTGGCCGCCACAGAGGCGTACAACCCGAACGTAGCCTTGAGACCACCGTGCCGGACAGGTCAATCCATAGATATTTTCAGGACAGTGAGGTTTGTTTAATAAGTGGCGCATATGGGCATTCCAAAGGCTGAATTGCAATATCTTCAGCATGTTGTGAATATATGTATCTAGGAGATAATTGAAATTCAACAGAATGTATCCCAGTGGATTGATTCCAACATTCCAACTTGTGATGCGTTGACTCCTGGCTAAGTTACCTCTGTAATTATCAGATGCATGGAACATTCAAGCTTGAGTTCTATTTTCC
>NC_086328.1:92598922-92603922 GCF_036172605.1 Pelobates fuscus
AATTAATCTGGTAGGAAGAAAAAATATTTCTCTTGAAGGGCATAGCCAGTTTGCTTCTCTGAAATATGTTGCTGAGAAAAGAAACAATTGGAGAACACACCTAGAGCAGCAGCAATATATCGTCATCCAATTAGTTGTAATGTAGCTGGCGATACCAAGCAAGCTAACGATACATCGCGGTTGCTTTGAGCAAGAAATAAAGCAGTAATGTCAGAAGTGGGATTGGAACCCACGCCTCCAGAGGAGACTGCGACCTGAACGCAGCGCCTTAGACCGCTCGGCCATCCTGACTGGCTTGTGCTTGACCGGCAAGTGAGCGCCGGCTATCGCAGACAGCTTGGAGAGCGACAAATGGAACTTCTGTCATATCCTACTTTAGTCCCTCAGCTCTACTAACAAGGAAGGCAGCCCAATAGCTATGTCTTTTTAGTCCATAGTGTAGAATTTAGAAGATCTGCATTTTTCTCTTGCACGTCTTGAAAGAAAACACATGAATGCGTCTTTTTTCTATGAGATTAGTAATTGAGAGGCAATGAGCCTGAAAAGTCGGTTTTCCTCTTCAAAATCCACTTGATGAAAGGCAAAGATAAGCAAGGAGGTAGCTGGCATCTCTTGATGCGCACAGTTCAAAACTTAGCGTTTCAAATAAAAATGACCGCCGATAGCAGAAACCAAACACTGGCCGCCACAGAGGCGTACAACCCGAACGTAGCCTTGAGACCACCGTGCCGGACAGGTCAATCCATAGATATTTTCAGGACAGTGAGGTTTGTTTAATAAGTGGCGCATATGGGCATTCCAAAGGCTGAATTGCAATATCTTCAGCATGTTGTGAATATATGTATCTAGGAGATAATTGAAATTCAACAGAATGTATCCCAGTGGATTGATTCCAACATTCCAACTTGTGATGCGTTGACTCCTGGCTAAGTTACCTCTGTAATTATCAGATGCATGGAACATTCAAGCTTGAGTTCTATTTTCCAAAATAAAAATGGAAAGGGTTCCTTCCTCTGTGAGATTGGTTAGCAGGTGGCAAGTGTCTTTTAACAAAAGTTGTTTTTTTTCAATCAATCCGTAGACTTTTCCAAGACAGTGAGGTTTGTTTAATGAATGGCTAATACTCCTGATGGTGGAATTGCAATGTTTTCAACATGTTGTGAATATAGGTAACTTGGAGAATAGATTAAAATAGAATTGTGGTAGAAATTGAGTAGTTATGTATGGAACAAAGCACTTTTCACTGGTTAATAAATAGATCCCTGTATTTCATTGTGCACATCCACAGTTTTCCACGGAAAAGTAGAAAGCTAAAAGAAAATGTGATTGACTTGGAAAGAGTGTGATGTGGGAGTCTAAGAGGCCCCAGTGAGATTTGAACTCACAACCCCTGGTTTACAAGACCAGTGCTCTAACCCCTGAGCTATGGAGCCCTGATTCAACCTTCTTTGTGGGGGTGTCAAAACCCCACATGTGGAACGTCGTCATCCAACTTGCAAGGAAAACCAAGGTTAATTAATCTGGTAGGAAGAAAAAATATTTCTCTTGAAGGGCATAGCCAGTTTGCTTCTCTGAAATATGTTGCTGAGAAAAGAAACAATTGGAGAACACACCTAGAGCAGCAGCAATATATCGTCATCCAATTAGTTGTAATGTAGCTGGCGATACCAAGCAAGCTAACGATAGATCGCGGTTGCTTTGAGCAAGAAATAAAGCAGTAATGTCAGAAGTGGGATTCGAACCCACGCCTCCAGAGGAGACTGCGACCTGAACGCAGCGCCTTAGACCGCTCGGCCATCCTGACTGGCTTGTGCTTGACCGGCAAGTGAGCGCCGGCTATCGCAGACAGCTTGGAGAGCGACAAATGGAACTTCTGTCATATCCTACTTTAGTCCCTCAGCTTTACTAACAAGGAAGGCAGCCCAATAGCTATGTCTTTTTAGTCCATAGTGTAGAATTTAGAAGATCTGCATTTTTCTCTTGCACGTCTTGAAAGAAAACACATGAATGCGTCTTTTTTCTATGAGATTAGTAATTGAGAGGCAATGAGCCTGAAAAGTCGGTTTTCCTCTTCAAAATCCACTTGATGAAAGGCAAAGATAAGCAAGGAGGTAGCTGGCATCTCTTGATGCGCACAGTTCAAAACTTAGCGTTTCAAATAAAAATGACCGCCGATAGCAGAAACCAAACACTGGCCGCCACAGAGGCGTACAACCCGAACGTAGCCTTGAGACCACCGTGCCGGACAGGTCAATCCATAGATATTTTCAGGACAGTGAGGTTTGTTTAATAAGTGGCGCATATGGGCATTCCAAAGGCTGAATTGCAATATCTTCAGCATGTTGTGAATATATGTATCTAGGAGATAATTGAAATTCAACAGAATGTATCCCAGTGGATTGATTCCAACATTCCAACTTGTGATGCGTTGACTCCTGGCTAAGTTACCTCTGTAATTATCAGATGCATGGAACATTCAAGCTTGAGTTCTATTTTCCAAAATAAAAATGGAAAGGGTTCCTTCCTCTGTGAGATTGGTTAGCAGGTGGCAAGTGTCTTTTAACAAAAGTTTTTTTTTTTCAATCAATCCGTAGACTTTTCCAAGACAGTGAGGTTTGTTTAATGAATGGCTAATACTCCTGATGGTGGAATTGCAATGTTTTCAACATGTTGTGAATATAGGTAACTTGGAGAATAGATTAAAATAGAATTGTGGTAGAAATTGAGTAGTTATGTATGGAACAAAGCACTTTTCACTGGTTAATAAATAGATCCCTGTATTTCATTGTGCACATCCACAGTTTTCCACGGAAAAGTAGAAAGCTAAAAGAAAATGTGATTGACTTGGAAAGAGTGTGATGTGGGAGTCTAAGAGGTGAGATTTGAACTCACGACCCCTGGTTTACAAGACCAGGGCTCTAACCCCTGAGCTATGGAGCCCTGATTCAACCTTCTTTGTGGGGGTGTCAAAACCCCACATGTGGAACGTCGTCATCCAACTTGCAAGGAAAACCAAGGTTAATTAATCTGGTAGGAAGAAAAAATATTTCTCTTGAAGGGCATAGCCAGTTTGCTTCTCTGAAATATGTTGCTGAGAAAAGAAACAATTGGAGAACACACCTAGAGCAGCAGCAATATATCGTCATCCAATTAGTTGTAATGTAGCTGGCGATACCAAGCAAGCTAACGATAGATCGCGGTTGCTTTGAGCAAGAAATAAAGCAGTAATGTCAGAAGTGGGATTCGAACCCACGCCTCCAGAGGAGACTGCGACCTGAACGCAGCGCCTTAGACCGCTCGGCCATCCTGACTGGCTTGTGCTTGACCGGCAAGTGAGCGCCGGCTATCGCAGACAGCTTGGAGAGCGACAAATGGAACTTCTGTCATATCCTACTTTAGTCCCTCAGCTTTACTAACAAGGAAGGCAGCCCAATAGCTATGTCTTTTTAGTCCATAGTGTAGAATTTAGAAGATCTGCATTTTTCTCTTGCACGTCTTGAAAGAAAACACATGAATGCGTCTTTTTTCTATGAGATTAGTAATTGAGAGGCAATGAGCCTGAAAAGTCGGTTTTCCTCTTCAAAATCCACTTGATGAAAGGCAAAGATAAGCAAGGAGGTAGCTGGCATCTCTTGATGCGCACAGTTCAAAACTTAGCGTTTCAAATAAAAATGACCGCCGATAGCAGAAACCAAACACTGGCCGCCACAGAGGCGTACAACCCGAACGTAGCCTTGAGACCACCGTGCCGGACAGGTCAATCCATAGATATTTTCAGGACAGTGAGGTTTGTTTAATAAGTGGCGCATATGGGCATTCCAAAGGCTGAATTGCAATATCTTCAGCATGTTGTGAATATATGTATCTAGGAGATAATTGAAATTCAACAGAATGTATCCCAGTGGATTGATTCCAACATTCCAACTTGTGATGCGTTGACTCCTGGCTAAGTTACCTCTGTAATTATCAGATGCATGGAACATTCAAGCTTGAGTTCTATTTTCCAAAATAAAAATGGAAAGGGTTCCTTCCTCTGTGAGATTGGTTAGCAGGTGGCAAGTGTCTTTTAACAAAAGTTTTTTTTTTTCAATCAATCCGTAGACTTTTCCAAGACAGTGAGGTTTGTTTAATGAATGGCTAATACTCCTGATGGTGGAATTGCAATGTTTTCAACATGTTGTGAATATAGGTAACTTGGAGAATAGATTAAAATAGAATTGTGGTAGAAATTGAGTAGTTATGTATGGAACAAAGCACTTTTCACTGGTTAATAAATAGATCCCTGTATTTCATTGTGCACATCCACAGTTTTCCACGGAAAAGTAGAAAGCTAAAAGAAAATGTGATTGACTTGGAAAGAGTGTGATGTGGGAGTCTAAGAGGTGAGATTTGAACTCACGACCCCTGGTTTACAAGACCAGGGCTCTAACCCCTGAGCTATGGAGCCCTGATTCAACCTTCTTTGTGGGGGTGTCAAAACCCCACATGTGGAACGTCGTCATCCAACTTGCAAGGAAAACCAAGGTTAATTAATCTGGTAGGAAGAAAAAATATTTCTCTTGAAGGGCATAGCCAGTTTGCTTCTCTGAAATATGTTGCTGAGAAAAGAAACAATTGGAGAACACACCTAGAGCAGCAGCAATATATCGTCATCCAATTAGTTGTAATGTAGCTGGCGATACCAAGCAAGCTAACGATACATCGCGGTTGCTTTGAGCAAGAAATAAAGCAGTAATGTCAGAAGTGGGATTGGAACCCACGCCTCCAGAGGAGACTGCGACCTGAACGCAGCGCCTTAGACCGCTCGGCCATCCTGACTGGCTTGTGCTTGACCGGCAAGTGAGCGCCGGCTATCGCAGACAGCTTGGAGAGCGACAAATGGAACTTCTGTCATATCCTACTTTAGTCCCTCAGCTCTACTAACAAGGAAGGCAGCCCAATAGCTATGTCTTTTTAGTCCATAGTGTAGAATTTAGAAGATCTGCATTTTTCTCTTGCAC